>NW_028318982.1:155000-195485 GCF_062004578.1 Staurois parvus
TTTTGCCTGGATCTCTGGAGCATGTGATTGCGTCATCCACTAGAAGACTTTTTTTGAAGGCTTAACGGCTGCATGTTTAGTACGCTGTTTGACCATATCCTCTTACATAAACGTACACAGTGTACAGTCTCCCCCTCTGATGATGTGCCTATAGCACGAAAGGCCTAAGCAGGAGCTGTGCAGAGCGTGACGTCATTTCACCGCCGGAGCCACGAGGAGGCCCGGCGGCCATATTTGTTGGGGTCAGTACTGCTGTTTTCACTGATATTCAGTTCTTGTGATATGCATACTACCCTGCTTTTACTTTATCAATAAATACTTTTTGGGAACATACTACACTATCTTTGGCACCTGTTTTTGGGGCTCCTGTGTGGAGCTATTACCCCCACAGAGAAGGTGCCTGTACCATCTAGAGGAGGGATCATTACCACCATAGAGGATTACCTGGCTGACCTTAAGGGGATCTCTGGACTTGAATTGGAGCTCTGGATGACCCACCATGAGAAGGATGCCTACCACCTGGTCTTGGACGGATCTAACATCTAGGATGATTATTCCTACATGCGCATAATCCATGCGTTTCTGGTGAGTGCGCATTTCTATCATTTGAGGCAGAAAAGCTCTGGATATTTTCACCACTCTAGAGAGCACCATGGATACTTAATTGACTTTTATTTGCTGCTTTTTGCTGTCTTCTGCTGCATTTTTTTATTCTAATTTTAAGCGCTGCACTATACTATTTACGTTTATACTTTGCATTTAAAGGCATTGTGGTTGCCTTAGGTGTTCTAGCTGCTATACTCATACAAGAGCGCTCACTACAATTTGCTTTTGAACATATCCTCTTACATGGTCACATGTTTTTGTGGTCAAGTACTTTGGGTGCACATAGGGTGAACACGCGGGGTGTGAAGGGTCTTCTGGTATACATATGCAAGATTGCTGCCCTTTTTTGGGGATATTTTCATTGTGTACACAGACACTTGGGACTATGGGACATTCAGATTGCATTCTTTTTATTAACATTTTGTTCACTTGTTTTTATGTGTATTATTAGTTATAAGGGCGGCACATATGTATGTTTTTTTTTTTTAGGATTTGGCATCACAGATCTTAGCACTGGCTGCTCCTATTGATACTTCTAAGAGCAAAGTTCTCTCTGTTAAATGCCTAACAGGATCGCCCCAGGATGCGCCTGTCCGGTCACATGATCAGCTCCTAGCGGCTGGCTTCAGGGCAGAGGAGTGACAGCCAAAAGCACCATAGTAAGTCTCAGGGTGACGTCATTGTCCAGCCATTTCAGCCACTATCCGTGTTCTCTCCTCTTTCCCGGCCACTGGGGAGATCACGTGACTGGAGCACCCTGAAACAGAGTATAAGTATCTTGGTTCACACAGGGCAGTTAGAATAGGATTTAGGAGGAGGGTGGGAGCAGGTTTAAGCGCAGTTAGCAATAGCCCAGAATTTAATCTCAGTATAAATACAGCTGTTCTGTGAAGCCCTCAGAGGTTTGTTAGAGAACATTAGTGAACAAACAGCATCATGAAGGTCAAGGAACACAACAGAAAGGTCATGATAAAGTTGTGGAGAAGTTTACAGCAAGGTTAGGTTATAACAAAAATATCCCAAGCTTTGAACATCTCACGGAGCACTGTTCAATCCATCAGCCGAAAACAGAGAGTATGGAACAAATGCAAACCTAGCAAGACATGGCCGTCCACCTAAACTGACAGGCCGGGCAAGGAGAGCATTCATCAGAGAAGCAGCCAAAAGGCTCATGGTAACTCTGGAGGAGCTGCAGAGATCCACAGGTCAGGTGGAAGAATCTGTCCACAGGACAACTATTAGTTGCACACTCCACAAATCTGGCCTTTATGGAAGAGTGGCAAGAAGAAAGCCATTGTTGAAAGAAAGCCATAAGAAGTCCCGTTTACAGTCTGCAAGAATTCATGTGGGGGACACAGCAAACATGTGGAAGAAGGGACTCTGGTCAGATGAGACCAAAATTTAACTTTTTGGTCTAAAGGCAAAACTCTATGTATGGGGGAAAACTAACACTGCACATCACCCTGAACATACCATCTCCACCGTGAAACATGGTGGTGACAGCATCATGTGGTGGGGATGCTTTTCTTCAGCAGAGACAGGGAAGTTGGTCAGAGTTGATGGGAAGATGGATGGAGCCAAATACAGGGCAATCTTAGAAGAAAATATGTTAGAGTCTGCAAAAGACTTGACCGGGGCGGAGGTTCCATCAGGACAACGACCCAAAACATCCAGCCAAAGCTAGAATGGAATGGTTTAGATCAAAGCATATTCATGTATTAGAATGGCACAGTCACAGTCCAGACCGAAATCCAATGGAGAATCTGTGGCAAGACCTGAAAATTGCTGTTCCAGGCGCTCTCCATCCAATCTGACAGAGCTTGAGCGATTCTGCAAAGAAGAATGGGCAGAAATGTCCCTCTCTAGATGTGCAAAGCTGGGAGAGAAATCCCCAAAAAGACTTGCAGCTGGAATTGCAGTAAAAGGGGGTCCTACAAAGTATTGACTCCGGGGGGCTGAATACAAATGCCGCCACACTGTTCACAGATTTATTTGTAAAAAAATTCTGAAAACCATTTATCAATTTCTCTTCCACGTCACAATTACGTGCCACTTTGTGTTGGTCTATCACATCAAATCTCAATAAAATAAATTTACGTTTTAAGTTATAACATGAAAAAAAGTTTGGAAAATTTCAAGAGGTACAAGTACTTTTTCAAGGCACTCCATGAACTGTGATAGCAATAGGCAATAACAGGTATTCTTTATGGAGACATCTGGGGTCCATTAGACCCAAGAGGTCTCCTCTGCCCTTAAAAACATCTGATCATACCAAGATCACCCCTTCCAGCTGCTTGTAAAAACAATCCAGTGGCTAATTAGTCGCTTGGATTGCTCTTACAAGAAAGCCGACCGTTGTCTCTAATACCAGGATGATGCCCGGATCATCATCCCGGTATAACCAGTTGAAGTCCTGCAACGTACCATCTCATCACAGCCAATGAGGAGAGAGAGGGGGCAGGGTCAAGCTGCAGCTGTGCATTTGAATGGACACGCAGAGCAGCGGCTGGGGGAGCTTAGCAAGAAGGAGGGGCCAGGCGTGCTGGGAGGAAACCCGAGAAGAGGAGGATTAGAGCTGCTATGTGCAAAGCCACTGCAGAGAGCAATGCACTTTGCCTGGGAATTTTTCCCCAAAGTTTAGTGAACAAGGGGAAGATCTGCTGATTTCTATCAGTCATTCAAACCATGAAAGTTGTTTTTGATTTTTCCTTGCCCATGATTGGGTATTCTTTTTCAAGTGGAATTTCACTACAATCACTAAACTCTGGGGAAAATGGCCTTGCAAAGTGAACAGCCTATTTGCCTTTAGAAAATCCACCCCATTGACACAAAGCAGATCAGCTTCCTCCGCCTTCACCTTCCTCCGCCCGAATCACACACCTGTTGAGCGACATAGACTGGATGTCGCTCCACTTCCTTAAACTGAACCTCTCCAAAACCGAGTTTCTTGTCTTCCCCCCCCAGCCCGCACACCACCCCCCATTGAATTCTCTATCACATCGAACAATGCTACCATCAAACCCGCCCCGCAGGCCAGAGTACTTGGTGTCATTCTGGACTCCAACCTATCCTTCCAGCCCCAAGTCCAATCTTTAACAAACTCATGCAGACTCCACCTCCGCAACATGCAGACTCCACCTCCGCAACATCGCCAAAATCCGCACGTTCCTAACCCCAGAAACCACTAAACAGCTCATCCACTCCCTCATCATATCACGACTCGACTACTGCAACTCCCTCCTCACTGGCCTGCCTCACCGCTGGCTATCCCCACTTCAGTCCATCCTGAATACGGCTGCCAGACTCATTCACCTTTCCAACCGCTCCGTTTCCGCCACCCCCCTCTGCCAATCCTTCCACTGGCCTCCACTCAGTGTCCTCCACCCCCCTCTGCCAATCCCTCCACTGGCTCCACCCCCCTCTGCCAATCCCTCCACTGGCTTCCGATTGCGCAACGCATCAAATTCAAAATCCTAACGCTGACATACAAAGCCGTCCACCATACTGCCCCGTACTACATCACTGACCTAATATCCAAGTACCACCCAACACGCACACTCCGCTCCTCACAGGACCTCCTTCTCTCTAGTTCCCTGGTCTCCTCCTCCCATGCCCGCCTCCAGGACTTCTCCAGGGTGTCACCCATCCTCTGGAACTCCCTGCCCCAACCCATCAGATTATCACCTACTCTCCTCTCCTTTAGGCGCACCCTGAAAACCCACCTCTTCAGGGAAGCCTACCCCACCCCCTGCTAACTTGCCTCCCTCCTCCACTCTTCCTACCACTCCATCCCCCACAGCTATCTCCTCCTGTGCCACCATCCCCTCCCTCCTAGATTGTAAGCTCGAAAGAGCAGGGCCCTCGATCCCCTCATGTTCTGCATTGTATTGGTATTGTTCTGTCACATGTTCTGTCCCCCTCTGTAATGTACAGCGCTGAGCGAACCATTGGCGCTTTATAAATACTGTATAATAATAATATAATAATAATTATCCATCTTTCCTATGATGCAAAATGAACATTGGTTTACTTTTTAGAAGTCATATTGGGTTTATATCTTTCACTTGTAAATATTAGATAAAACAAAAACTGTGCCTGTCTTCATTTCAGGCTGCAAAGCAACAAAATGTGGGGAGAGATTCTTTTCTATATCCGCTATATCTTTTGATAAACGTGAATCTCAAAGTGTTAGATTTCTCAGCATACCGGTTTTTGCTTTATGCATTAGTTCAGTTCCATAAAGTTTGAATTTGACAGATTCTGGCACTATTTCTCATGGGCCCTGTGGCCCCATTGTCCTGTTATGTAGTACAAGCAAAGCTGTTAAATCTATTCACAGGTCCGGTCTCTTTCTAGTCATCCTTACATATCTAGTAGGGGTTTATTCATTGACTTTTTGATAAAACGGGAAGATTCTATTTGATGACCATGACGGTGCTGACCAACTAGAACAGGGGCGTGGAAATTTTTCAAAAAACTACTTGTCCAGGGACTAAATTGGGGGCCCCAATCTACTTGTCCAGATAAAAAAAAAAAAAAAAAAAAAAAAGAATTTAACCCAAACCGTATTTAAATCGGAGGTGATTTTAGGAATGTCGGGGCTTTTAAAAACCAAAGAAGCTTTATGGCGACTTAAGCGTGTAATATTTTTTAACATTGCGCTGTTTATCTCCTCCTCCCCTCCCTCCCTGCCTCCAGCACCGCACCTGGGGACTAGCAGGGAGGAGAGGGACCTCGCAGTGTAATCAGCACCGATTGGCTGCTCGTCAGGAAAGGGTGGGTCAAGGCTTATACTTTAACCCTTTTTGCTGCCAGAGGCGGTTTTTTTGCACACGTTTAAAAAAAAATCATTTTACGCCTGAAGAATACATAAAACCCCCAAACATTGTATATTTTCTGAAAGCAGAGACCCTAGAGAATAAAGTAGTGGCAGTTCCAATTTTTTATGTTGCATGATATTACCGCAAAAGTTCAGTAAATGATACAAGTAAGATCAATTTAGGGCACAAAAAAAAAAAAAATCAATAAATTGCCTTTTTTTTTGTAAAATATAAAAGATGAGGTTGCAGCGAGTAAATAAATATCCAACCTTAAAATTTGTCCCCGCTCGTGAAATGACAACGAACTTCAGTACCCTATATTTTCTATAGGTCGATACTTTTGAGGCGCCTTATAGGCCACCAGTATAGTGTACGGAGGAGGTCTGGTGCTAGAATTTTTGCTCTCATTCTGGCATGAATGGCAATATGTAACGTGTATCGCAATCGACTGTTTCATGCGTAGGCGCCCCAGCATGTGCTTTTATGTTTGTACGTGTGTATATGTGGGGGCCTCAATATTTTTGGGGGGAGGGATGGTATGTGCTTGGGTGTAACTTTTTTTTTGGTTTTGTTTTTTTTTTTTATTGTAAAAAATTACTTTTTTTTTTTTTCCCCCATCACATAGGGGACAAAGTCCCCTAATGTGATGATTTTTGGTGACAGGTTCTCTTTGAGACATCCAAGGTCTAAAAGACCCTGCATGTCTCCCTTCACTGGGGATTGCATTACAAACTCTCAACGGGGACCCGGAAGTGACATCATAATGTCACGTCCGGGTCAGCACAAGGGGAGGGGAGCGGACTTGTCTCCTTTTCTCCCTCCCCTCTAGCCAACGGCGAGCCAAGCCCACAGTTGGGCAAGAGGAGCCCGGGAGAACTCACGGCGAAGGTGCTAGAGGCTGGCACTGTGTGGAAGCAATCGGCACCAGCGCTGCCACCGATTGCTTCACCCGACAGGTGATCTCTGCTGCTTGCCCACAGCAGGGCTAAAGGTAGAAACTACCTGCCCGGCGCCCGGAACTACATGTCCCGGGCATCGGGCGATAGGAATCCAACATGCCTGCAGAAGCAGTCTAGCCTGCTGCAAGAAGAGAAGAGAAAGTCACAGGGATTTCAGATCCCTAGACCTGTGAAGGGGCTTTTCATTGTGTGACCGCATTGGGATCAGTAAAGGGAGGTTTCCTGCTCTGCTCCTGTGTGAAGCCTGGGTTCACACAGAAGTGGGGTAATCGCATGCAGTTTTGACAGGAATCGCACCGCAATCCTGATCAAATCACATGCTATTTTTTGCAGTGCCATTTGTGCCTATTCATTTTGTATGTGCGGAAATCGCACCACAAAAATATCCGTTTCAGGTATCAGGAGCATTTTCACAGCTTCTCGTGAAAATACGCAGTATCTGTGCATCTCTAAGCATTAGAATCTGCTAGGTATAACGGGTTAATTCAGACATGGACGCTGTATTCTTACAAGAACAATGGGTTTTTCCTTCGGTACTTGCAGAAAATGTACTTGGCTTGAACAAAAAAAAGAAAAGAAAAAAAAAAAAGAAAATAAATAAAAAGAAAAGAAATAGAAAAAGAAGAAAAGGAAAAGAAAAAGGAAGAAAAAGAAAAAGAAGAAAAGAAAAGAAATAGAAAAGGAAGAAAAAGAAAAAGGAAGAAAAAGAAAAAGGAAAAGAAATAGAAAGAGAAAAAGAAGAAAAAGAAAAGAAAAGAAAGAGAAAAAGAAGAAATAGAAAAGGAAAGGAAAAGAAATAGAAAAGAAAAGAAGAAAGAGAAAAAGAAGAAATAGAAAAGGAAAAGAAGAGAAAGAGAAAAAGAAGAAATAGAAAAGAAGAGAAGAAAGAGAAAAAGAAGAGAAAAAGAAGAAAAGAAAGGAAAAAGAAAAAGAAAAGAGAAAAGAAAAGAGAAAAGAAAAAGAAAAGAGAAAAGAAGAAGAAAAAGAAAAAGAAAAAGAAGAAAAAAAAGAAGAAAAAGAAAAGAAAAAGAAGAAAAGAAAAGAAAAAGAAGAAAAGAAAAAGAATAAGAAAAGAAAAAGAAAAAAAAAGAAGAAAAGAAAAGAAAAAAACCCCCAAAAAACAAAAGCAGCCACCACATTTGGAAAAGGACTGAAGCTGCAAATCAAATACAATTTTGTTGTTGGGTTTAGATATCATTGAATTCCCTAGATTTCCTGTTCCTTTCAGTTGAGAGGATCAGCCTAGTCTCTCTGGTGGCTGTCATGCAGAACATTCTACCACGGCCTGGCCCAAGGTTACACTGAAAAAAAAAGTTTGGGAATCATTCTAGAAACCCAACTCCATAAACACTGGAGACCAATACAGAAACAGAACACCAGAACTAGCACTGCAGTATTCCAATAAATGAAAGTTAAAAGAACACTTGAGTCTTCAGCTTCACGTCAGCTTGCCGGCGCGGTTCTGTGTAGTTGGACTCTTGGCATCCCAGGTCCACCAAGCTGCCATTTCCAACATAACAGTGCATAACATTTCTCAAAGAGGCAAAACTTAATCAGATGATAAAAGCTTCTTTTGAAGAAATAAAAAAAAAAAAAAGGATTTCCCACCAATTATACGAACAACCTGGAGGAGGGGGAGGAGGGAGACAAAAAACGCAAAAGGAAAAAAAGAAAAAAAAAAAAGAAAAACTTTCAAAACATATTACAGAAAAAAGAAAATTAGCCTGCACTCCGTCACGCAGTAGGACCATCGCAAATCTTTCAAGTCGTATTCTGAGCTGCAATCTTCAAAGTGCCACAATCCCCTTTGAAGCCTTGCTCTGAGCAACTTCCACTGGAAGCTTCTGGATGTGGCCGCGCCACTCGCAAGTCACTCCTTCGTTCTGCAGTCACAATGATAAAGCTGCGAGCCGAGCAGAAGAGCAAGCCAGCTGCAGACGTATGTGGAATGGGTGACTGGAGACAGCAAAAAGCAACATTGTCCCAGCTCCCATATTGTGGTCACAGTTGTAATAACCCTACAATATACATAGTTAGTCTGGCTGAAAAAAGACAAAGTCCTTCCAGCTCCTGTCTAAATTGTCCCAGGTATGTGTATGTATGAATGTGAGTTAGGGCCCTTAGATTGTACACCCCTTGAGGGTTAGGGCCCTTAGATTGTACACTCCTCGGGGGCAGGAACTGATGTGAATGTACAATATATATATGTAAAGTGCTGTGTAAATTGACGGCACTATAGAAGTACCTGAAGTACATAAATAATAAAAGCACCCCCTTCATTCCCTCAGGTTACTCTCGCACATGGAAGCACGTGGGTGCTCAGTACTAGCACATGCTGAGCAGCCAAATCATGCTCTGGTGTCTGCTCTGTTAAAAGATAAGTTCACCTTTAACCATTAGCCGCCCGGCCAATGGCCGTTTGGCGGCTTCAGATGTGTTCCTCCATTCCGGGTGCACGCCATTTGGCGTGCTCCCGCACATGCGCCGTTTGCGCTAGTGCAGAGCAGCGCAGCAGTGCGATCTGTCGCCGGCCGTGCACCTCGGACACGGCCGATGACAGATCCGAGTACCGGCTCCCGTTGTTGGTACCATGTGACCTGCTGTGACCAATCACAGCAGGTCACATGACAGTTGTATACAATGGATGGCTTCATTCATGATGCCATCCATTGTATACTAGTGCCTAGCTGTGAATGGTCACAGCTAATCACATGCACATGTCATGTGATTAGCTGTGACCAAATCACAGCTAAGCACAAAAAAAAAAAAAGCTGAATGAATCGATTTCATTCAGGTAAATGCTTGCTTATAGCAAAGTAATTCTTTGCTTTAAGCAAATTGTGTAAAAAAAAAAAAAAAAAAATACTGATCACTTCCCAAAAGTAGTACAATGTTACTATGGTAACATTGTACTACTTTGGTCATAGTAAAATATGAAAAAAAAATCTTAAAAAAAATAAAAAAAATGTAATAAAAAATTAAATAATAAAAAAATAAAAAAAAATTAAAAAAAAAATATACATTTTTTTTTTCCATACTGTCACCAGTCAGTGTCCCTGTTCACCGCCATGCCAGTTATATGATGACGCTGTACTGCACTGGTGACAGTATGTAAAAAAAAAAATTTTTTTCATTTTCGGAAAAATTATGACAAAAAAATACAACTTCAAAAAACTCGCCATGCCTCTTATGAAGTACGTCGGACTGTCTACTCTGCAAAAAGGGGTCATTTGGGGGATATCTGTACTGTCCTGACATTTGGGGGATATCTGTACTGTTCTGTCATTCTTGGACTTCAAGAAATTAGATTGGCCGTCAGTACTTCAGGATTGATCAATATTCAGATCTATACCATAGTTTGTGAACGCTATAACTTTCCTACAAACTAAAAAATACATCCTAATTTTGGGTTATTTTCACCAAAGACATGTAGCAGAATACATCTCGGCCTAAATTTATGAAGAACAATTATTTATTTGTAAACTTTTATAACAGAAACAAAGAAAAATGTGTTTTTTTTCAAAATTTTTGGTCTTTTTTTGTTAATTTAGCAAAAAATAAAAACCCCAGCGGTGATTAAATACCACCAAAAGAAAGCTCTAGTTGTGTGAAGAAAATGATAAAATTTTAGTTTGGGTACAATGTTGTATGACCGCGCAATTGTCATTCAAAGTGTGAGAGCGCTGAAACCTGAAAAATGGCCTGGGCAGGAAGGTGTAAAATTGCCCGGAATTGAGATGGTTAAAATAAATAAATAAATGCACATTTTTTTCAGGTAAAAAAAAATATGCATTTCACACGGACAGGAAAAATTAATGGACTACCAAAGCGGTCGACAGCGCCCTGGTAGTCCATTGAGAACGACAAGCAGACATCCGCAAAGGATGTCAGTACTGGTAGTGGATTCATTCACGGAAGTCTGAACGAACGACGCGGCCATGTGGGCGGAGCCCTGCACACCTGCGCTCTTTTCTCCCAGTACTGGTGTCACACAGAGGGCTCAGATCACCGAGCCGCTGCAGAAGCGGGAGCATGTAACACGTTCCACCCTAAAAGCGGGTGGAACATGTTTCCGAAGGTGACCTTATTTACACTGTCAGTTTTTGAAGTTTTTATGGCACACGTTTTAAAAAATTGCTTTAGGCCTGAAGATTACATAAAACCCTCAAAACATTTTTTTTTCCTGGAACGGACTACACTGGTGTAAACTATGCCACTGGAAACCATACAACCTACTGTCCATTAGCTTTTGATACAGAAAAATATTGCACCGAACTGCATGAGGTGTAAACCAGCCCTAAAAAAAAAAAAAAAAAAAAAAAAAAAAAAAAAAAAAAGGAAGCACAGGTTGACAAATCTCTGCTTGCCAGCTATTGTATTCTAACAGCCAGCACCGAGATTCACAAGATTTAGATGAAATCTGGCTTAAGCCCTTGGTGACGGCTGGCTTTTTAAAGGGCTTGACACTGGGAGGTGGGGCTGGGTTTAGGGTCATGTGACCGCTGTTATAGGCTGTCACAGTGGTCACATGATCGGAAAGCTCCCCATCACAAGTAGTGATCGGGAGCGTTCCATGTGGCACCGGGCGAGCGGACAAAACAGTCGGTGCCAAAGAGTTAACCACTTCCCGTCCGGCAGCTGTATATAAACGGCCGGACAGTGGCAGTGCAGGGGCGGCCGTTCATAAACGGCGCTCGCCATTTTTGATTGTGCTCCCTGGGAGCGCGCAGCACCTCAATCAGATTCCCGAACACCGATCGCTGTACGGGACCGCTGCGTGAGGTCCCGATCATGTGATCGCGGATTGGCCAGTCAGTGATCACATGCAGAGTAGTAAGCAAGATGTCACTTCTGACATCATTGCTTACTACGTGTGAAATCTGTGAATGATCACAGAGGTCACATGGTACAGGGCTATTCACAACAGCCTTGTACCATGTGACAAGCTGTGAACAATCACAGCTCACACAGTATTTCTCAATGGCTGAAAGAATGCAGCCAGAGAGAAGGAGAAATGATTGCTTTTACAGCCTTTATGGGTGTAAAAGCAATCAGTGTAAAAAAAAAAAAAAATCTTCATCACCCCCCACAAGTAGTACAGTGTCACTATGGTGACACTGTACTGCTAGGGGGACAGTAAGTTAAAAAAAATATATATATATATATATATATAAATATATATATACACATATATAAATATATATACATATATATATATACATAAATATACATATATATATACATATACATATATACATACATATACATATATACATATACATATACACATATATACATATACATATATATATATATATATATAAATAAAATAAAAATGTAAAAAAATAATAAAATAAAAAATAAATAATTTTTGGTTATAAACTAATTTGGGTTATTTTTTTTTACTAAAAAGATAACTGAATAAATGTTGGCCAAGATTTATGAAGAAAGATTTGCAAAAAGTTATAAGAAAAACACTTTTTTTCAAAATTTGTGGACTTTTTCATTTATATAGCAAAAAAATAAAAATCCCAGTGATGAACACCACCAAAATAAAGTTTTTTCGGTCTCAAAAAAATGCTACAAAATTCATATGGGTACAGTGTTGCATGACCGCGCAATTGTCATTCAAAGTGCGACAGCGCTGAAAGCTGAAAATTGGCCTGGACTGGAAGGTGGAAAAAGTGTCCGGACTGGAAGTGGTTAAACTACACCTAAACGATTTTTTTCTAGCTTTGGATAGAATGGAGTAGACATAGAACCACCCTCAGGGTTTATTTTTTGCTGTCTGTTCCCCCCCCAGGCACAGAGATTCACCCTCTCCATTTGTCCCGCTTACCATCACCAAGAGTAAAAAGGAACTCATACATGCAGGGCAGGGCCGGGGAAGCAGAGAACTCGGTCTTTTCTGCAGAGCTGTTTTTTGTCAAGTAATGCAGACCATAGACGGGTCGTTTATTGGCCGAATTTTCATCCGCACGAAAAAAAAAAAAATCGGCTGATATTCACGCCATTAGTGGGGCAATGCCGTCGGCCGTTTTTCGCAGATCTTCTCGTTTCTTTTTATCGGTCATGCTGGAAAATCCATGAAAAACGTCCGTTTTTCATCAGCACTGGCGGCAACATCCATGGCAGGAGCGACCGATAAACGGCCCGTCTATGGCCTGCATAGGCTCTATACAATGCCAACAATATTGGTGCTGCTAAAAGTCCAACTTGGCTCACTTGTCAGGAACAGAGCTCCAGCAATGACAGAGGAGCAGAGAACTCCCATATCATGGCTACACCTTTGTTACAGGCAAAGTAAGCTGGATCCGAATACAAACGCTGCAGTTCTGCTGCTTGCAGGAGCATGCGAGACGAAGCGGGCAGTGAGGGGAGAAGAGAACTCCCCGTCACCTACAGCATTGTTCTTAGCAAGTCTATATGCAGCATTGTTTATTCATTTTTTTTCCCTTCAACCCGCAAGTTGAAAAAAAATTAAAAAGAATATGGACTTGATCCCCCCATCCAAACATTCGAGGCCAATGGGGGAATCCTGCTACTGTGCCTTTGTATTCTAACAGCGAGGAGACTTCCCCACCATCAGAAAACACCATAGCTGGCAGAATAATCAAGCCACAAAAAAAAAAAAAAAAAAAAATTCCAATAGGGCGGTTTTAAAGAAGGTGAACAAATTGGTAGATTTTCTGTCCCCCCCCCACCACGATGTCAGATGTGATGAAATGCATAGGGCGGAGCTAACGCTCCTGACGTCATCACGCATTGGTTAAAAGCGTAAAGATTATTATTATTATAATACAGTAAAGATGCGTATGTGCACATAATGAATGTATTTCCCCCCTTTGTTCAGACTTAACCTATGCAACCGCACACACATATTCATGTATTTATACACAAAGGCACAGAAGCGCCTGTTAGATGCAGATATTTGGATTCCGAGTTACAGATCTGAATGCAGTGCATGTTTACATACCTATGTGAAGGATGCCACTGAAAACAATGCAGCTATGTTCAGATCCGTAATTAACCACTTGAGCTCCAGAAGGTTTTACCCCCCCCCCCCCCCCCCTCATGACCAGGCCATTGCTTGCCATTTGGCACTGCGCTACTTTATTAGGCAATTGCCTGGTCATGCAACGCTGTTTTTTTTTAGTTTTTTTTTTTTTTACACACAAATAGAGCTTTCTTTTGATGGTATTCGATCTCCACTGGGTTGTTAATTTTTTTATTATATAAATAAAAAAGACAGGAAATTCTGAAAAAAAAAATTGTACATTATAGACATGTTTGTTATTTTACAAAAAAAAAAAATTAACCTTTAGAAGAATCGCTTTAATGCAGGGGTGTCCAAACTATGGCCCTCCAGCTGTTGAAGTACTACAAGTCCCATCATGCCTCTGCCTGTCAGAGTCTTGCAAGGGGGGGAAGAGGGAGAAGGGGAGAGAGGGGAGAGAGGGGAGAGAGGGAGAAGGGGAGAGAGGGAGAAGGGGAGAGAGGGGAGAGAGAGGGAGAGGGGAGAAGAGGGAGAGAGGGAGAAGAGGGAGGGGGGGGGAGAGGGAGGGGGGGAGAAGGGGAGAGAGGGAGGGGGGGAGAAGGGGAGAGAGGGAGAAGAGGAAAGAGGGAGAAGAGGAAAGAGGGAGAAGAGGGAGGGGGGGAGAAAAGGGAGAAGGGGAGGGGGGGAGAAGAGGGAGGGGGGGAGAAGAGGGAGAAGGGGAGAAGAGGGAGAAGGGGAGAAGAGGGAGAAGAGGGAGGGGGGGAGAAGAGGGAGAAGGGGAGAAGAGGGAGAAGAGGGAGGGGGGGAGAAGAGGGAGGGGGGGAGAGAGGGAGGGGGGGAGAGAGGGAGGGGGGGAGAGAGGGAGGGGGGGAGAGAGGGAGGGGGGGAGAAGAGGGAGAAGGGGAGAAGAGGGAGAAGAGGGAGGGGGGAGAAGAGGGAGAAGGGGAGAAGAGGGAGAAGAGGGAGAAGAGGGAGGGGGGAGAGAGGGAGAAGGGGAGAGAGGGAGAAGGGGAGAAGGGGAGAGAGGGGGAGAAGGGGAGAAGGGGAGAGAGGGAGAGAAGGAGAGAGGGAGAGAGGGAGAAGGGGAGAAGGGGAGAGAGGGAGAAGGGGAGAGAGGGAGAAGGGGAGAGAGGGAGAAGGGGAGAGAGGGAGAAGGGGAGAGAGGGAGAAGGGGGGGGGGGGGGAGAAAGGGAGAGGAGGAAGAAGAAGAGGAAGAGGAGGAAGAAGAGAAGGAGGAGGAGCGAGAAGAAGAGAAGGAGGAGGAGCGAGAGGAAGAGAAGGAGGAGGAGCGAGAGAAGAGGTAGAGGAGGAGGAAAAAGGAGGAAGAGGAGGAGGAAAAAGGAGGAAGAGGAGGGAAGAAGAAGGGGGAGGAGGAAAGAACAAGGGGGAGGAAGAACAAGGGGGAGGAGGAAGAAGAAGGGGGAGGAAGAAGAAGGGGGAGGAGGAGAGAGGAGGGAAGAAAGAAGGGGAAAGAAGGGAAGAAAGAAGGGAAGAAAGGGGAAAGAAGGATTGGTACCCACTCCAAGATTCCACTGTTCCTAGAGTTCGATCCAGAGCTGGTCCTCAAATGGCAATCCTTACAGGAAGGGCATTTATAAAGAAGAAAAAAAGGGAAAAAAATGCAAACTTTCACTTTAAAACGTTGCTGGCCTGGCGTCAAACAGATCCCACTAAACGCCTCAGGTAAACTAGCTGCGAGCCGCTAATCGCCTCCGACTTATCTTCGGGGCGATGTGACAAGGGAGCTGTATATTACCAGCAGCAGCATCTGTCCTCATGATACGATCCAGGGGACGCAGATTAGCATAAAATCTAATGATGTCAAGAATGCCTACGTGAAAGAAAGCCTGCGCCGAGGAACTATTGCCGAGCCTGACAGCGGCAGCGCAGTTTAGAGATGCAAATGAAACCATTATGTTCAATAATTATATGAAAATATGAAGAGTTCAGCATGTTTCCCAGCCCCGATGGCGGTTAATGGGATGTGCGCTTATGTAAATAACCGCTATTAAAGCTAATGCCAAAAAAACCCTTAATAAATTCATAGTAAAGCTACTGATTTAGGAGGCTTTTTAATGCCGGCAGCGCTCAATTATTAGACAGGAGTGCATTATTACGTTTAAACCTCATTACCGCGGCAAGTCAGCGAAACTCCATCAATTATCTTGCGATAATGAAAATGAGAATTGTTCAAGGTGGGGGGTGGGCCGACGCAGGAAAATAAAAAAATATTGCTTCTTGGCAATTTTCTTTGAAAGCGCCAAAATTGTGTAGGGGGGATGTTGTGAGCGTGGCCCTGCAGAGATCACGTCATCTCTCTAGCAGCTTGCCGGTTCCCGAAGCCGCGGCACCTTGGGGGTATTTTCGCAAAAGACCGTATGCGAGATGATGGAGGCGTTTGCGGTGGAATCATCGTGTTCAGCATTGTTTGTGAAAAATAAACAAAATCAATGCAATTGCCTTAATGAAATTGGTGGAAATTTTTCATTATTTGTTTCTCGGATGAAAACAGATAGAAAAATTGCAGTGCAGAGCAAAGAATGAGAAAACCGCTTTTACCTGATAACAGGGGGAAGTTCATTAAACCCAATCAAAAGCTCAGTGGATACAAACTGACCAACATTAAAAATTAAACAGAAGTCGCCAACCAAAATGGGTAATTAACCCTCACACGATCAATGGTAATTTAACATGTTACTAAACTGCATTCACTATATCCGGTCTCCCCAGACCCCGCATTGGCTATATCCGCTCTCCCCGGACCCTGCATTCACTATATCCGCTCTCCCAGGACCCTGCATTCACTATATCCGCTCTCCCCGGACTCGGCATTCACTATATCCTTGTCTCCCCGGACCCTGCATTCACTGTATCCGCTCTCCCCGGACCCCGCATTCACTGTATCCGCTCTCCCCGGACCCCGCATTCACTGTATCCGCTCTCCCCGGACCCCGCATTCAATGTATCCGCTCTCCCCGGACCCCGCATTCACTATATCCTTGTCTCCCCGGACCCCGCATTCACTGTATCCGCTCTCCCCGGACCCCGCATTCACTGTATCCGCTCTCCCCGGACCCCGCATTCACTGTATCCGCTCTCCCCGGACCCCGCATTCAATGTATCCGCTCTCCCCGGACCCCACATTC
Source organism: Staurois parvus (assembly GCF_062004578.1). Taxonomy (NCBI): domain Eukaryota; kingdom Metazoa; phylum Chordata; class Amphibia; order Anura; family Ranidae; genus Staurois; species Staurois parvus. Next base: position 171,529 of record NW_028318982.1, read on the forward strand.
ACTGTATCCGCTCCCCCCGGACCCCGCATTCACTATATCCGCTCTCCCCGGACCCTGCATTCACTATATCCGCTCTCCCCGGACCCTGCATTCACTATATCCGCTCTCCCCGGATCCTGCATTAACTATATTATTATTATACAGTATTTATATAGTGCTAAAAGGTTTGCTCGGCGCTGTACATTAAAGTGGGGGGACAGAACATGAGACAATACAGTAACAAAACAAAACACGAGGGGTTCGAGGGCCCTGCTCTTTCGACCTTACAATCTCCGCTCTCCCCGGACCCCGCATTCACTATATCCGCTCTCCCCGGACCCCGCATTCACTATATCCGCTCTCCCCGGACCCCGCATTCACTATATCCGCTCTCCCCGGACCCCGCATTCACTATATCCGCTCTCCCCGGACCCCGCATTCACTATATCCGCTCTCCCCGGACCCCGCATTCACTATATCCGCTCTCCCCGGACCCTGCATTCACTATATCCACTCTCCCCGGACCCTGCATTCACTATATCCGCTCTCCCCCGACCCCGCATTCATTATATCCGCTCTCCCCGGACCCCGCATTCACTATATCCAGTCTCCCACAGAGCATGGAAATGCAATTGTTTTAGTAAATATAAACTGCTAAATCCCTTTTCTCATCAGCCGTATAGAGCAGTCTTGTGACTTCTATCAGTGTCAACAGATGCAAAAGATGTTGTTGAGGATTCCAGATGATGGTCGTTACAGCGCCCACACTAGGATGAATGCTGGTAACATGAGAATATGTTTTGCATATGACAGCTGACATGATGATCACATAATTGGGAACCAATCAGATCCTGATCATTAGTGGGACCGGAGGCTGACAGATAGCAGCTATGCACAGTGTAGGCTTCTACCTGTCAATAGGGAGATGTCAGGCCGACTGGTCTGATGTGCAACATCATAGGTGGGAAGTGTATGTTGCCACGGTTTTTATTAAAGCAGTTGTAAACTTCAGACATGAAATATGAGCAAAGCATATCCTCTATAGTGTCTAATGTGTCCCAATGCAGAGCACTAAATGTCATTTCTGTCCGATGCCCCTTTCCTCTACTATAAGCATGAGCCATTTCTGACACCAAGAGAAAAATGGTGACGGGGAGGGACCTCCAGGTGATTGACAGCTTCAGCTCTGTTCTTGTGTAAAGGGGCTGTCCCTTCCCTCCAATCAGCACTCAGTTCTCCTCACTGATTTAACTTCAGCTCCCTGCCCCCTGCTTTTCAGAGCTGAGAGATCCGGTGTAAATTCTGCACTTCTACTGGATGTAGAGGACGGACGGCTGCAGACAGACAGATACAACTTATGAAGGAGGATTTGTTTCATCTCCAGGTGTGTTCAAAACTTGGTGTGAAGTGCATTTGCCTTCTCCGGATAGCATGGTACAGAAGTACCATGCAATCCAGCTGCAGATTTCCAAAAGTAGTGCATGCATTACTTCTGGTGCAGTGTGATATCAGCCCATTCAGTGTTGGTTCACATACAGTCAGGTCCATAAATATTGGGACATTGACACAATTCTAACATTTTTGGCTCTATACACCACCACAATGGATTTGAAATAAAAGGTGTGCTTTAACCGCAGACTGTCAGCTTTAATTTGAAGGTATTTACATCCAAATCAGGTGAACGGTGTAGGAATTACAACAGTTTGCATATGTGCCTCCCACTTGTTAAGGGACCGAAAATAATGGAACAGAATAATAATCATAAATCAAACTTTCACTTTTTAATACTTGGTTGCAAATCCTTTGCAGTCAATTACAGCCTGAAGTGTGGAACGCATAGACATCACCAGACGCTGGGTTTCATCCCTGGTGATGCTCTGCCAGGCCTCTACTGCAACTGTCTTCAGTTCCTGCTTGTTCTTGGGGCATTTTCCCTTCAGTTTTGTCTTCAGCAAGTGAAATGCTCAATCGGATTCAGGTCAGGTGATTGACTTGGCCATTGCATAACATTCCACTTCTTTCCCTTAAACTCTTTGGTTGCTTTTGCAGTCTGCTTTGGGTCATTGTCCATCTGCACTGTGAAGCGTCCAATGAGTTGTGAAGCATTTGGCTAAATATGAGCCGATAATATTCCCGAAACACTTCAGAATTCATCCGGCTGCTTTTGTCAGCAGTCACATCATCAATAAATACAGGAGAAGCAGTTCCATTGGCAGCCATACATGCCCACGCCATGACACTACCACCACCATGCTTCACTGATGAGGTGGTATGCTTAGGATCATGAGCAGTTCCTTTCCTTCTCCATACTCTTCTCTTCCCATCACTCTGGTACAAGTTGATGTCGGTCTCATCTGTCCATAGGATGTTGTTCCAGAACTGTGAAGGCTTTTTTAGATGATGTTTGGCAAACTCTAATCTGGCCTTCCTGTTTTTGAGGCTCACCAATGGTTTGCATCTTGTGGTGAACCCTCTGTATTCACTCTGGTGAAGTCTTCTCTTGATTGTTGACTTTGACACACATACACCTACCTCCTGGAGAGTGTTCTTGATCTGGCCAACTGTTGTGAAGGGTGTTTTCTTCACCAGGGAAAGAATTCTTCGCTCATCCACCACAGTTGTTTTCCGTGGTCTTCCGGGTCTTTTGGTGTTGCTGAGCTCACCGATGCGTTCCTTCTTTTTAAGAATGTTCCAAACAGTTGTTTTGGCCACGCCTAATGTTTTTGCTATCTCTCTGATGGGTTTGTTTTATTTTTTCAGCCTAATGATGGCTTGCTTCACTGATACTGACAGCTCTTTGGATCTCATCTTGAGAGTTGACAGCAACAGATTCCGAATGCAAATAGCACACTTGAAATGAACTCTGGACCTTTTATCTGCTCATTGTAATTGGGATAATGAGGGAATAACACACACCTGGCCATGGAACAGCTGAGAAGCCAATTGCCCCATTACTTTTGGTCCCTTAACAAGTGGGAGGCACATATGCAAACTGTTGTAATTCCTACACCGTTCACCTGATTTGGATGTAAATACCCTCAAATTAAAGCTGACAGTCTGCAGTTAAAGCACATCTTGTTTGTTTCATTTCAAATCCATTCTGGTGGTGTATAGAGCCAAAAATGTTAGAATTGTGTCGATGTCCCAATAATTATGGACCTGACTGTATATGTGGATTGGATGAGATTTGAACCTGAGATGGCTGTGTGTGAAAATCCCAGTAGATAAGCAGATTTTAAATACCTAGACCAGCCCATCTCGCACCAACAACCATGCCACGTTCAAAGTCACTTTAATCCCCTTTCTTCCCCATTCTGATGTTCCGCTTTACCTTCAGCAAGTCGTCTTCACCACGTCTAGATGCCTAAATGCATTGAGTTGATGCCAAGTGATTGGCTGATTAACAATTTGTGTTACCAAGCAATTGAACTGGTGTACCTAATAAAGAGCCGCTGCGTGTATATCTTGTCTGTTATTCTCAGAGTGGATTAGATATTTTGTTCCCCAACCACAGAGCTGGTTATTTAGATTTACCACTGCAGAAAGACACAGTTAAGTCCATATATATATTTGGACACAGGCACAATTTTCATACTTTTGGCTCTGGATGCCACCAGAATAAATTAAAACGAAACAATCCAAATGAATTTGAAGTGCAGACTTTCAGCTTTAATTCAAGGGGTTGAACATAAATATCAAGTACAAATGTTAGGAACTGCAACCATTTTTAAACACAGTCCCTCCATTTTCAGGGGCTCAAATGTCATTGGACAAATGAATATAATCAAATAAAATGTTCATTTTTAATATTTTGTTGAGAACCCTTTGCTGGCAATGACTGCCTGAAGTCTGGAACCCATGGCATTACCAAAGACTGGGTTTCCTCATTTCTGATGCTTTTCCTGAAGTCTGGAACCCATGGACATGACCAAAGACTGGGTTTACTCCTTCCTGATGCTTTGCCAGACTCTAACTGCAGCTGCCTTCAGTTGGTCTTTGTGGGTCTTTCTGCCTTCAGCAAGTGAAATGCATGCTCAATGGGGTTGAGATCAGGTGATTAACTCGGCCATTGCAGAATATTCCACTTCTTTTCCTTCAACAGCTCCTGGGTTGCTTTTGCGGTGTGTTTTGGATCATTGTCCATCTGTACTGTGAAGCGCCGTCCAATCAACTTTGCTGCATTTGGCTGAATCTGGGCTGACAGAATATCTGTAAACACTTCAGAATTCATTCGGCTGCTTCTGTCTTCTGTCACATCATCAATAAACAGCAATGACCCAGTGCCACTGGAAGCCATGCATGCCCATGCCATCACACTGCCTCCACCCATGCCATCAAAATGCCTCCACCATGTTTTACAGATGACGTTGTGTGCTTTGGATCATGAGCTGTTCCAAGCCTCCTCCACACCTTTTTCTTCCCATCATTCTGGTACAGATTCATCTTAGTTTCATCCGTCCAAAGAATGCTTTTCCAGAACTGGTCTGGCTTTTTTAGATGTTTTTTGGCAAAGTCTAAGCTGGCTTTTCTATTCTTCAGGCTTATGAATGGTTTGCAACTTGTGGTGAAACCTCTGTATCTGCTCTCGTGAAGTCTTCTCTTGATTGTAGACTTTGACAATGATACGCCCACCTCCTGGAGAGTGTCCTTCACTTGACTGGATGTTGTGAATGGGTTTGTCTTTACCATAGAGAGGATCCGGCAATCATCCACCACTGTTGTCTTCTATGGACGTCCATGCCTTTTTATGTTGCTGAGCTCACCAGTGCGTTCTTCTTTCCTCAGAATGTACCAAACTGTTGATTTGGCCACTCCTAATGTTGCTGCGATCTCTCTGATGGATTTGTTTCACTTTTGAAGCCTTACAATGGCCTGTTTCACTTACATGGACAGCTCCTTAGAACACATGATGTAGGTTCATAGCAATAGATTCTAAATGCAAATACCACACTTAGAAGCAACTCCAGACCTTTTGCCGGCTTACTTGATGAAGAAATAACAAAGGAGTAGCCCACACCTGGCCATGAAACAGCTTTTGATTCAATTGTCCAAATACTTTTAGTCCCTTGAAAAAGGGGGATGGCTACTCTTAAGAGCTGTAATTCCTAAACCCTTCCTTCAATTTATATGTACATAACCTCAAATTAAACCTGAGAGTGCGCACTTTCAGCCCATATCCATTATAGAACTAGAACTGGAAGATGTTTTGGTAAACACCTAGAAAAAGGAAAAATAAAATTGTGCCTGTGTCCAAATATATATGGACATGTTCACCGTCACTGTTGTATGCCATCTTGACAAAAGTAAACTGTGCCCCACGAAACATTGACACATTTTATTGATTAATCTTCTCCTGCCGCTCAACGTCTACTTAAATAAGGCGGCAGTTTCAAGTGTAAGTTCGTTGTGACGCGACACCCGTTCGCGAAGATCAAGCTCAGGACGACCCAATTAAAGTAACGGCAAAGCAGAGTCATTGCGCCGTTTGCCATTCTTACAGAAGGAGCTCGTGTTCTGCGGGAGGAAATGGGAAATTCGTGTTGACAAATGTGGATTTCACAGAGGAAACCATGGCACAAACAGCTGGATGGCAGTTTCCAGCCGCACGCAGCCACCGGCCCATGCTGATAAGTCACGCTATAGAATGGAAACACATGCAGACTTATTCCTCTCCATAAATTAGAATAATTATATCCGAGAGTCGTACAGATGCAGAGTGAAAAAAAAGGGGGGGGGGGAATGTACAAATTAAAATAAAAGGATATCTTCCCTCTCCGTGGCGATGAGCTTGTTCTGCTCCTCCAAATGCCGGATCTTCTTCTCAAAGGATTCATGCTCGGTCTTCAAACGCTCCTCTGTTACCTCCTTCTCCTCGCTCACCCTGGAAGGCCACAGAGAGTTCAGATGACTGAGAACAAGTAATAGTAAACTAGCAGCTCTGCAGTATTTCACATCTTTCCAAAGAAAACATTTCCATTTACTCCTTTCAGTACATCAGTTTATGCAGGAGCAGAGCATGGAACTAATCCAGAGCAGAGCATGGAACTAATCCGGAGCAGAGCATGGAACTAATCCGGAGCAGAGCATGGAACTAATCCAGCCCAGGTTTAACATGGAGAAGCAGCAGCCACACAAACATTTAACCCCTTCCAGTCCGGACGCTTTCCCCCCCTTCCAGTCCGGACGCTTTCCCCCCCTTCCAGTCCGGACGCTTTCCCCCCCTTCCAGTCCGGACGCTTTCCCCCCCCTTCCAGTCCGGACGCTTTCCCCCCCTTCCAGCCCGGACGCTTTCCCCCCCCCCCTTCCAGCCCGGACGCTTTCCCCCCCCCCTTCCAGCCCGGACGCTTTCCCCCCCCCTTCCAGCCCGGACGCTTTCCCCCCCCCTTCCAGCCCGGACGCTTTCCCCCCCCCTTCCAGCCCGGACGCTTTCCCCCCCCTTCCAGCCCGGACGCTTTCCCCCCCCTTCCAGCCCGGACGCTTTCCCCCCCCTTCCAGCCCGGACGCTTTCCCCCCCCTTCCAGCCCGGACGCTTTCCCCCCTTCCAGTCCGGACGCTTTCCCCCCCTTCCAGTCCGGACGCTTTCCCCCCTTCCAGTCCGGACACTTTCACCCCCTTCCAGTCCGGACACTTTCACCCCCTTCCAGTCCGGACACTTTCACCCCCTTCCTGTCCAGGCCAATTTTCAGCTGTCAGTGCCATCACAGTTTGAATGACAATTGCGCGGTCATGCAACACTGTACTCAAATTATTTTTTTTTTAGTATTTTTTTGAGACAGATAAAACTTTATTTTGGTGGTATTTATCACCACTGGGATTTTAATTTTTTTGCTATATAAAATGAAAAAAAGTCCAAAAATGTTGAAAAAAAAAGGTGTTTTTTCTAATAAAATTTTGCAGATAATTTTTTTTCATAAATCTTGGCCAAAATGTATTAATCTACCTTTTTAGTAAAAATAAAACAAATCCCCAAAATTAGTTTATAACCAAAAAATTTTCTAAATTTTTTTTATATATGTTTTTTTTTTTTTTTTTTTAACAGTCACCCTAGCAGTACAATGTCACCATAATGATTGCCGTACTTGTGGGGGGTGATGAAGATTTATTTTTTATTTTTTTACACTGATTGCTTTTACAACCATAAAAGGCTATAAAGGCAATAATTTTTTCCTTCTCTCTGACTGCATTCCTGCAGCCATTGAGAAATACTGTGTGAGCTGTGATTGGTCACAGCTTGTGACATGGTACAAGGCTGTTATAAATAGCGTTGTACCATGTGATCTCTGTGATCATTGACAGATTTCACAAGTAGTAAGCAATGATGTCAAGAAGTGATATCTTGTTTACTATTCATGTGATCACTGATGGGCCAATCAGTGATCACAAGAATCGGGACCTCACACAGAGGTCCCGTACAGCGGGCACCAATCGCAGTGCCGCGCGCTCACAGGCAATGGATGCGAGGGGACGTTTAGAAATGTCCACCTGCATCGGCAGCACTCCCGTCTGGCTGTTTATCTCCATGGGCCGGATGGGAAGTGGTTAAAGTGACATTAAAGGTTTGCTTTTTTATTTAACAAAAAAACAGGTCATACTTACCTGCTCTGTGCAGTGGTTTTGCACAGAGCAGCCCCAATCCTATTTGATCCCCCACCGATGTTCCTGGCCACTCCCTACTGCCTAGCACCCATACAGCAAACTGCTTGCTATGGGTGTGCCCGAGCAAACTCGCTCCCAAGCTGCTGCTGTACATTCGCACATGAAGTGCAGCTCGGCACCACCCCTGCTCTCTCCTAGTTGACCCACTGGCTGCAATTGACAGTAGCAGGAGCCAATGGCTACCTCTGCTGTCTCAGCCAATGATGAGGGAGAGACCCGGGAGAGCTGAGGCCAAATCAAGATGGGTCACAGGTAAGTTTTAGGGGGGCTGTTGCACACAGAAGGTAAAATAAATCTTGAGCCTTTACAGTCACTTTAATATGGAATTATTGGCAAAGTAAGAAAGACCTACAAAAAAAAAAAAAAAAAAAAGTGGAACAAGAGGTGTTGGATATGAATACAAGTAAAATTTTATTTTGGCACAATACCCCTTTTAGTTTAGCATCTCTCTTCAGGAATTTGGGGGGGGGGGGGGGGGGAGTCTTCCAGAATTGAAATCCTTCATGCAAGATCAATAAGAGCACCAAAGTGTCCTAGATAATGGGTAAACTGATCAATGGCACTGGCAAGAACAAGAACCAAACCAGCCGCCTCTCAAATGCCCTCTAAAAAGCAATCCACTATGGGCTGTGAGGAGTAGCCAGGGCTTCCGCATGCGAAAACCAATCCTTGGTGTCAAAGGGCCACAGATTGGGCACCAGTGGTGTAAACCCTCCACAGGCATATATTTCCAGGAATATCCAAATAGTACTCCGCTTCCCCTTCCCTCAAGGCCACAGCAAACGTCATTTTTGCATTGTATCTCACTAGTGATTTCTCTTTTTACATCTTTACAAAAGCCATTGTTCTGCAAATGTAAATTCTACTAGCAAAAGGACAGCTTTATCCTTTTGTGGGATCATTTGCGATTTCTGCCATGCCATGGTCAAAGGGGGTTAGGGTGTGCTTCTTAGCTTACCATATTCACGGTCAGTAGCCTTGATGAAGAGAGCGCAAAAGAGAGCGCAAAAGAGAGCGCAAAAGAGAGCGCAAAAGAGAGCGCAAAAGAGAGCGCAAAAGAGAGCGCAAAAGAGAGCGCAAAAGAGAGCGCAAAAGAGAGCGCAAAAGAGAGCGCAAAAGAGAGCGCAAAAGAGAGCGCAAAAGAGAACGAAACCGAAAGAGAAGGGGAAAGAGAAGGGGAAAGAGAAGGGGAAAGAGAAGGGGAAAGAGAAGGGGAAAGAGAAGGGGAAAGAGAAGGGGAAAGAGAAGGGGAAAGAGAAGGGGAAAGAGAAGGGGAAACCAAAAGCGAAAGAGACAACTAAAGAAACCAAAAGCGAAAGACCTCGAAAGAGACAACTAAAGAGAAACCAAAAGCGAAAGAGACAGCGAAAGAACCCGAAAGAGACAGCGAAAGAACCCGAAAGAGACAACGAAAGAACCCGAAAGAGACAACGAAAGAACCCGAAAGAGACAACGAAAGAACCCGAAAGAGACAACGAAAGAACCCGAAAGAGACAACGAAAGAACCCGAAAGAGACAACGGAAGCAAAAGAGACAACGGAAGCAAAAGAGACAACGGAAGCAAAAGAGACAACGGAAGCAAAAGAGACAACGGAAGCAAAAGAGACAACGGAAGCAAAAGAGACAACGGAAGCAAAAGAGACAACGGAAGCAAAAGAGACAACGGAAGCAAAAGAGACAACGGAAGCAAAAGAGACAACGGAAGCAAAAGAGACAACGGAAGCAAAAGAGACAACGGAAGCAAAAGAGACAACGGAAGCAAAAGAGACAACGGAAGCAAAAGAGACAACGGAAGCAAAAGAGACAACGGAAGCAAAAGAGACAACGGAAGCAAAAGAGACAACGGAAGCAAAAGAGACAACGGAAGCAAAAGAGACAACGGAAGCAAAAGAGACAACGGAAGCAAAAGAGACAACGAAAGCAAAAGAGACAACGGAAGCAAAAGAGGACAACGGAAGCAAAAGAGAACCCCGGAAGCTAAAGAGAACCCCGGAAGCAAAAGAGAACCCGTAAGCGAAAGAGAACCCAGAAGCGAAACCGAAAGCGAAAGAGAAAGCGAAAACAAAAGAGAAACCGAAAGAGGAAACCGAAAGAGAAACCGCATGTGAAAGAAAAAACAAAAGCGAAAGAGAAACCGAAAACGAAAGAACCCGGAAGAGACAACGAAAGAGAAACCGCAAGCAAAAGAGAAATGAAAGAGACAGCGAAAGAGAAACCAAAAGAGAAATGAAAGAGACAGCGAAAGAGAAACCAAAAGAGAAATGAAAGAGACAGCGAAAGAGAAACCAAAAGGGAAATGAAAGACAGCGAAAGAGAAACCAAAAGGGAAATGAAAGACAGCGAAAGAGAAACCAAAAGAGAAATGAAAGAGACAGCGAAAGAGAAACCAAAAGAGAAATGAAAGCGACAACGAAAGAGAAACCAAAAGCGATAGAGACAGGGAAAGAGAAACCGAAAGCGAAACCGAAAGCGAAAACGAAAGAAAAACAAGAAAGAAAAAACAAGAACAAAAAAAAAAAAGAAGAAAAAAGAAAGAGAAATAAACACAAAACATGGTTGACCCCAAGTACACTTGCAAGCTAGCCAGCAAAAAAACAAAAGTACTCCTGTTAAAAACAAACTTTTGAAGCCATACAAGTCACCAGCTCTAAAGTGTGTGTTGTCACTTGCTAAAAATTGATCCCCTAACAATACGACAGTATATACCAATATAAAAAAAAAAAAAAGAAAGAAAAATTGAGCATGCGTACTTTGAGCCAGCAGTAGATAATGTATTAGTTTTAGGTTATTGGCTAGCTAAAAAGTGTTTGGAGGACCCCCTTTGTATTGATTTGTATATTGCGCTGCCCATGTTCACCTTTTTGCTCATTCAAAGGATAAGTTTGCCTTCGCATTGCTGTGAATGAACGCGAAATACTGTCTGCCACCACAGCAGATGGACTTGTTGGTTTTACTGGGCTGTGAGGGCACGGATGATCACTCTTGTTGCACACAGACATGTCCTCTGGTTTTCAAACAGAAAGCCCATACAGAGGTACGGGGTGAAAGCCAGAGGACAGGTCTACAGGAGCCCACATTGCACCCGTGATCTACTGATCGCAGGTGTCGTGCGTTCCAGGCTCCTGCAGGAATATATAATGCACATTATTTTTCAGCAAAAATGTGTGCATGTATTATTTTTTCTGCAAAAAGGCAAAAAAACTTTGCCTTTAACACCCCGGTCACGTCAAGCCAGGTGAGAGGCCGATTTCAGGTGCGAATTGCACCAAAATTAGTACATGTGCTACTTTAGAAATTGGTGCGGCTCTGACCAAGTTGGCACCGCACCGTTATGACCGATCTAATCGCGGACGCATGGAATGCAAATCACATGCCAAGTCGCACCCGATGTGATCGGGGCGTAAAGCTGATCTGGAAAGCTTTCAAGGTTTCTTGCATCTCTTTGGACAAACATTCTGATTGTGACCGCGGTGGCCCATTCCTGCGTAATGTGTTAGCACAGCCGCTAAAGCTGGCCATGGACAGGATCAAAATGAATCTGGTTCAGCAGGGACTAAATCACTTCAATCTGTGTGTGGCCATTCCTATTCAATCAGCTTCTGTCAAGCTGGGGGGGGGGGGGGGGGGGGGGAGGTTGTGGATGCAGCTGCTGATCCTTTTTTTCCTGACAGCAGAGTTCAGCAGTCAGAATAGGATATCTCGGCAGGGGGGATTCCTCTATCCACATTTTATTTTTTTTTTGTAAATGAACAGAAGACCACGAGTCATCTACATCCAGAATTTGATTATCTATCAACAGCAAGTATTAACAGAAAGTAATTGGATTTTTATCTCCTTAAAGTGGTTGTAAAGGCTGAAGGTGCATTCATGCATAGAATGTATGAAGGTAAAGGAAAAAAAAAAAAAAAAAAAAAACTTTCAGTGTGCAGCCCACTTCCTCAGACCCCCACTTATACTCAACTGAACCCAATTACCTACAGCCAGTAAGGAAGGAGCACGGCCGAGCCACGCTTTGTGTCTTAGACACAGAGGTAGCTCAGGAGCGCTCGAGCACATGAGTACCTCATAGCAGGCATTTTGCTTTGGGGGCAGTCATCAAGGGGAAGGGGCCAGTAGCACCAGTAGGAGACTCGAAGAAAGATCAGGGTCGCTCTGTACAAAACCATTACAAGTACACAAGTATAACACGTTTAAAAAAACAAAAAAAAAAAACAAAACCAAAACAACCCCAAAAAAAAAACAACCACCCAAAAAAAAACAACCACCCAAAAAAAACAACAACCCAAAAAAAAACAACAACCCAAAAAAAACAACAACCCAAAAAAAACAACCTTTACAAGACCTTTAAGTTTTAGTGGCTCTTTTCAAACCATCGGAATGCTAAAACAAGGTTTGTGGGATGGTGTCCATTGTGCTGTTACAATGCCTAGGCATTACATTTTATTCAACCCTTGGTACGGCATTCTGTGCTGCGGTGGAGTGTCATTAGGAAGGGTCTGGCATGTTGAAGAAAACTGCAACATTTTGCAAACACTGCAACGCACCTCAAGATTGTGCTGTGATGTCAACAGGGCGCATAGAATTTTCTATGTGCCCTAGCAGACAGCTTGTGTTAATCTGCAGGGAAAGGCTTCCTTGAAAAAGAGCAAACCTGATAAACGCCCCTTCATAGCAAAGTAACAAGGAATCTGTAAGCTCTACCCACAAACCAACTTATACCTACCTCATCTACACTCCCCCTGCCAATCTTTTATCCATAGCAACAACCACCAACGGTTGCCACGCTAATCCTCTTTCCATTGCAGCATTCCGTCACCGCTCCCCCGCCAATCCATTTTCCACTGCAGCAACCACCAACGCTCCCTCACCAATGCATTTTCCATTGCAGGAACCACCAAAGCTCCCCCGCCAATCCATTTTCCATTGAAGCAACCAAAGCTCCCCCGCCAATCCATTTTCAATTGAAGCAACCACCAACACTCCCCCGCCAATCAATTTTCCATTGCAAGAACCACCAATGCTCCCCCACCAATCCATTTTTCATTGCAGGAACCAACGCTCCCCCGTCAATCTATGTCCATTGCAGCAACCACCAACGGTCCCCCGCCAATCCATTTTCCATTGCAGCATTCCATCAACGCTCCCCCCCAATCCATTTTCCATTGCATCAACCACCAAAGCTCCCCATCAACCACCAATGCTCCCCCACCAATCCATTTTCCATTGCAGCAACCACTAACGCTCCCCCACCAATCCATTTTCCATTGCAGCAACCACCAACGCTCCCCCACCAATCCATTTTCCATTGCAGCAACCACCAACGCTCCCCCACCAATCCATTTTCCATTGCAGCAACCACCAACGCTCCCCCACCAATCCATTTTCCATTGCAGCAACCACCAATGCTCCCCCACCAATCCATTTTCCATTGCAGCAACCACCAATGCTCTCCCACCAATCCATTTTCCATTGCAGAAACCACCAGCGCTCCCCCACCAATCCATTTATCATTGCGGCAACCACCAACACTCTCCCACCAATCCATTTTCCATTGCAGTAACCCCCATCACTCCCCCACCAATCCATTTTCCATTGCAGTAACCACCAATGCTCCCCTGCCAATGCATTTTCCATTGCAGCAACCAACAACGCAGAAGTGGTGGGAGCCCTGACTGGACAGGGTGATAGAATCTCTATAGTCAGATTTTGGACGCTAACTCCAGAATAAATTCCCAACAAAAGTCATCTACAAAGGAATGAGGACTCTTTAGCCCAGTGTGTGTATCCAGCAATGAACAGGTTAAGGACTGCGCCATTCTTAGGAATCCTATAAACGCCACTACAAACACCTGGCACCCGACACAGAAGGGCATCTGAATGCTAAGCACTTCAACAAAAGCAATGATTTCTTTATGGAGTTAGCATGTCACTTAATGGTGCATTTTATTGCTAACTAAATATTAAGCAGAGAGTTAATAGAGTGAGAGATGGCCGGGCCTCACCATCTATTGCGCTTTAGATGCTCAGACTAACTCCCCGATCTAAATGAGATCATTTCAACTGTGCGCCTCTGTATCCAACATGGAAGCACAATAACTCAGAACGGGTATTAAGCGGAGCGATCCATCACGCCCGCTTCTCTCGCCACCTGTTTCAGCAAAGCGTGCAGAGAAAGATCAATTACATGCTAAATATGGGCACAGGAGCAACCTGTCTTACCCGCTGACAGGCCAATATTAGCACTCTAATGCGTTATTTGACATTTTTGCCCAAATCTAGGTCATCCTCACGCTCCCCGGGTCTAGACACAATTCTTCACAGGACTCTGCGGGCAGGAACACCAATAAGGGCAACTGCAAACTTCCCATGGAAACTTGATGTTAAAGCTGGGGGGGGGCAATCAACTCAGAAAAAAAAGGAAAAAGGAAAGGAAAGGAAAGAAAAAAAGGAAAGGAAAGGAAAGAAAAAAAGGAAAAAGGAAAGGAAAGAAAAAGGAAAAAGGGAAAAAAAGGAAAAAGGAAAGGAAAGAAAAAGGAAAAAGGAAAAAAAAAAAAAAGGAAAAAAAGGAAAGGAAAGGAAAGAAAAGAAAAAGAAACGAAAAGAAAAAAGGAAAGGAAAGGAAAGAAAAAGGAAAAAGGAAAGGAAAGAAAAAGGAAAAAGGAAAAGAAAGAAAAAGGAAAAAGGAAAGGAAAGAAAAAGGAAAAAGGAAAGGAAAGGAAAGGAAAGAAAAAGGAAAAAGAAACGAAAAAAAGGAAAGGAAAGGAAAGAAAAAGGAAAGGAAAGAAAAAAAGGAAAAAGGAAAGGAAAGAAAAGAAAAAGAAACGAAAAGAAAAAAAAGGAAAGGAAAGAAAAAGGAAAGAAAAAGGAAAAAGGAAAGGAAAGAAAAAAGGAAAAAGAAAAGAAAAAAAAAAGGAAAAAGGAAAGAAAAGAAAAGTAAAAGAAAAAAAAAGGAAAAAGGAAAGAAAAGAAAGGAAAAAAAGAAGAAAGGAAAGAAAGGAAAAAAAGAAGAAAGGAAAAAGGAAAGGAAAGAAAAGAAAAGAAAAAAAGAAAAAAGGAAAAAGGAAAGGAAAGAAAAGAAAAAAAGAAGAAAGGAAAAAAGGAAAGAAAAGAAAAAGACAAAACACACACACACCACTGTTGATACAAGTCAGGATTGATCCATGCTTTCATGTTACTTATGGCAATTTTGACCCTACCATGTGAATATTGCAGCTGAACCAGTCTCTCATTCTCTTCTGACCTCAACAAGGCATTTTTGTCCACACAACTGCCTCTCACTAGATATTTTCTCTTTTCCTGACCATTCTCTGTAAACCCCAGAGATGGTTGTGCGTGAAAATCCCAGCAGATCAGCAGCCTTTGAAATACTCAGACCAGCCCGTCTGACAGCAAAAACCACACATGTTCAAAGTCACTTAAAACCCCTTTCTTCCACATTCTGATGCTCCAGCAAGTTGTCTTCACCACATCTACATGCCTAAACACATCAAGTTGCGGCCCTGTGATTGGCAATTTGTGTTACCAAGCAACTGAACAAGTGTAGCCAAGCACAAGGGACACATTGAAATAAGTACCTTCCCTCGTTCTGATTTTTTTTAATTGACCTAAAAACAAAGTGATTCTAAAAGCTTACAAAAAAAAGGATTTTATCTATCTATATAAAATGTATTTTCTCTCTCTATAGCAAACATGTCTATACTTACCTGTGTGCAGTGGTTTGCACAAAGCAGCCCGGATCCTCCTCTTCTTGGGTCCCCCACCGGCACTCCTGTTGGGTGCCCCCACAGCAAGCAGCTTGCTATGTGGGCACCCGTTGCTCCATATATCCATTCACACACAGAGCCACGGCTGGGCCCCACCCCCCTCTTCTCATCGGCTCACTGGCTTTGACTGACAACAGTGGGAGCCAATGAGGAGAGAGTCCTGGGATAGCCAAGACTCCAGTGCGCATCAATGGATCCAGAGGGGGCTTAGGTGAGTATTGGGGGGGGGGGCTGGGGGGTGATGCTGCACACAGAAGGTTTTTTACCTTCATGCATAGAATGAAGTTAAAAAACCTTGAGCCTTTAGAACCACTTCCCGTCCGGCCGTTGTATATAAAACGGCCGGACTGTGGCAGTGCAGGGTCGGGTGGCCATTTATAAACGGCCTCCCGCACCCTGCTTGTGTGCGCTCCCTGGGAGCGCGCAGCACCGTGATCCAGTGCCCGCTGTGTCCTCCGGACACAGTGGAACACCGATCGTCGGACATGACCTCTGTGCGAGGTCCCGATCATGTGATCACTGATTGGCCAATCAGTGATCACATGTAGAGTAGTAAGCAAGATGTCACTTCTGACATCATGGCTTACTACATGTGAAATCTGTCAATGATCACAGAGGTCACATGGTACAGGGCTATTCACAACTGACTTGTACCATGTGACAAGCTGTGACCAATCACAGCTCACACAGTATTTCTCAACGGCTGCAAGAATACAGCCAGAGAGAAGGAGAAATGATTGCTTTTACAGCCTTTATGGGTGTAAAAGCAATCAGTATAAAAAAAAATAAAAAAAATCTTCATCACCTCCCACAAGTAGTACAGTGTCACCATGGTGACATTGTACTGCTAGGGTGACAGTATATAAAAAAAAAATGTTTAAAAACTATAATTTTTGGTTATAAACTAATTAGGGTTTTTTTTTTTTTTTTTACTAAAAAGATAAAAACGGAATAAATTTTGGCCAAGATTTATGATTTAAAATTTTATAAGAAAAACACTTTTTTTCAAAAATTTTACTTTTTCATTTACATAGCAAAAAAAATTCAAAATCCCAGTGGTGAATAGATACCACCAAAATAAAGCTTTATTGCTCTCAAAAAAAGGCTATCTTTTTACTAAAAAGATAACTGAATAAATTTTGGCCAAGATTTATGAAGAAAGATTTGCAAAAAGTTATAAGAAAAACACTTTTCAAAATCTTTGGACTTTCATTTATATAGCAAAAAAATAAAAATCCCAGTGGTGAACACCACCAAAATAAAGTTTTATCGGTCTCAAAAAAATGCTACAAAATTCATATGTGTACAGTGTTGCATGACCGCGCAATTGTCATTCGAAGTGTGACAGCGCTGAAAGCTGAAAATTGGCCTGGACAGGAAGGAGGGGGAAAGTGTCCGGACTGGAAGGGGGGGGGAAAGTGTCCGGACTGGAAGGGGGGGGGGGAAAGTGTCCGGACTGGAAGGGGGGGGGGAAGTGTCCGGACTGGAAGGGGGGGGGGAAAGTGTCCGGACTGGAAGGGGGGGGGGAAAGTGTCCGGACTGGAAGGGGGGGGGGGAAAGTGTCCGGACTGGAAGGGGGGGGGGAAAGTGTCCGGACTGGAAGGGGGGGGGGAAAGTGTCCGGACTGGAAGGGGGGGGGAAAAGTGTCCGGACTGGAAGGGGGGGGGGAAAGTGTCCGGACTGGAAGGGGGGGGGGAAAGTGTCCGGACTGGAAGGGGGGGGGGGAAAGTGTCCGGACTGGAAGGGGGGGGGGGAAAGTGTCCGGACTGGAAGGGGGGGGGAAAGTGTCCGGACTGGAAGGGGGGGGGGAAAGTGTCCGGACTGGAAGGGGGGGGGGGAAAGTGTCCGGACTGGAAGGGGGGGGGAAAGTGTCCGGACTGGAAGGGGGGGGGGAAAGTGTCCGGACTGGAAGGGGGGGGGGAAAGTGTCCGGACTGGAAGGGGGGGGGGGAAAGTGTCCGACTGGAAGGGGGGGGAAAGTGTCCGGACTGGAAGGGGGGGGAAAGTGTCCGGACTGGAAGGGGGGGGGAAAGTGTCCGGACTGGAAGGGGGGGGGGAAGTGTCCGGACTGGAAGGGGGGGGGGAAGTGTCCGGACTGGAAGGGGGGGGGGGGGAAGTGTCCGGACTGGAAGGGGGGGGGGGAAGTGTCCGGACTGGAAAGGGGGGGGGGGAAGTGTCCGGACTGGAAAGGGGGGGGGGGAAGTGTCCGGACTGGAAAGGGGGGGGGGAAAGTGTCCGGACTGGAAAGGGGGGGGGAAAGTGTCCGGACTGGAAAGGGGGGGGAAAGTGTCCGGACTGGAAAGGGGGGGGGAAAGTGTCCGGACTGGGAAAGGGGGGGGGGGAAGTGTCCGGACTGGAAAGGGGGGGGAAAGTGTCCGGACTGGAAAGGGGGGGGAAAGTGTCCGGACTGGAAAGGGGGGGGGAAAGTGTCCGGACTGGAAAGGGGGGGGGGGGGGGGGAAGTGTCCGGACTGGAAAGGGGGGGGGAAAGTGTCCGGACTGGAAAGGGGGGGGGAAAGTGTCCGGACTGGAAAGGGGGGGGGGAAAGTGTCCGGACTGGAAAGGGGGGGGGGGGGGGGAAGTGTCCGGGACTGGAAAGGGGGGGGGAAAGTGTCCGGACTGGAAAGGGGGGGGGAAAGTGTCCGGACTGGAAAGGGGGGGGGAAAGTGTCCGGACTGGAAAGGGGGGGGAAAGTGTCCGGACTGGAAAGGGGGGGGAAGTGTCCGGACTGGAAAGGGGGGGGGAAGTGTCCGGGACTGGAAAGGGGGGGGAAGTGTCCGGACTGGAAGGGGGTGAAAGTGTCCGGACTGGAAAGGGGGGGAAGTGTCCGGACTGGAAGGGGTGAAAGTGTCCGGACTGGAAGGGGGGGGAAAGTGTCCGGACCGGAAGTGGTTAAGCTTCAATATATTCTTAAAGGGCCAACGAAGACCGTGGTAAGGGGTTAAGTGCACGATTCATGCATGGAAAAAAACAAAACAAAAAAAAAAAAATTACCCCCCCCCCCCCTTTTCCCCATAGGCCGCCCAAAAATAGAACTTCTGCCAAATGTCTGTAATAAACTAATGTGCCGCCAAGACAAAAGGCAGCCGGCTGAGTAACAACCGGAGCGCCTTTCCATTTCTGCTGCTGGACAGCCGGACAATTCAGTAGGTGACCCCAACCGGAAATTAGAGGGAAATCTATTCTCAGATGCCGAGAGGTCACCGGGATCTTATTAAATCTCACACCCCGGGGACAAGGAGAGCAGAGCCTGCAGTCATTAACAGACTTGTTTTTTGGTGCTTACTAAAGACTAGACTGGGACAAGACATCGGACGCAGATTGTGAACAGGTCAGTGTCAATTACATCATGCGCACTGCCAGGTCTCTCATAACGGCTCAGAGCCGACAATGACATCAGCCCAGGGAAGCAGACATGCTGTAAATGTTATGTCAGGCTCCAAACAGACGCCGACGTATTTTATTTGGGCACAGCTGAAGAAATGACTGCAGAAGTAAGGGCTGGGTCAGACCCATCCAGAAGAAAACGTTTTGTTTTCACAAAGAGCTAGTACAGATAAATATTAAAAAGAGACCCTGTCACCAGACCATATAAAAAATCATTACATGCAGTACTATTTTAAGTGCGACAGGTTGCAACTAATAGTAAAAATAAAAGTGCGTACAGCGAGTGCTCAGATTATTTAAAGGAGTAAAATTATAAATATTGAATGTAACAGAACTGCGCTTGGGTATTTCCGTTAGACTCCCGCTTCCCTGTCCGAACATTATCCACGGACACCACCGCTGACCATACAGGACAAGACAGCACCAGGCTTAAAGACAGGAAGTGAACTGCTTTATTTTAACACAAACACAAGATATATACAGAGGGCGGGGAAATACAACCAGTAACAGGAAACACATCAGCAGGCTGTCCCATCAGGGGGAAGGGCTGCCGGAAACACCCCCCACCAAACCAAGACACACAATAGAACAATGGGATACGTCACCTGTAAGTAGACAATACATGAACACATAAATCCCATAATAGTTTGCTGGCAAGCAAGACACAATAGAACAATGGGACCACCTGGTAGTAAACAATGAATAACCCCAACAGCCTAAAAATGTATAAAATCGAGCGATGGGTATAGAGCATATGGTAGCTGCTAGCATCAAAGGTACCTCGAGAACCTCTACAGTAAATGAGCATATGGTAACCCCCACAGCCTACCTATATATGTCCACACAATACTAGGCCATTCCACCCTGTACCCCTAACAGGCACAGGGTGACTCACACATAATGGGAATATGGAGAGCAGAGACAGGGGTCTCCCCACCTCTCCAAAGGGGGCTGTGTTCCATGGGCCCCCCACATTGAATATCCAGCAGCAATTGCACTGACATAGGATATCCTAAAAACCCAGTAAAGACAAAATATAAATATACAGGTGCAGTGCTAAAACATGACAAAACTATTCAAACGAGTAAAATGACCACATATATAGATGTGCACGGTGCTGATAAAATGCACCCAACTTAGATATAAACACACAGTCTTAATATGCGTGACAAAGTACGCAGGCTTGACTCAGGAAGGTCAGCAATATCAAATGGTGAAATCCAACTTCATAGATAATTCATAGTGATATTCCTTGTGCTGTGACTCCGTGCATCCATTTATAAAATGCGCACTCACCAGATGCACTTAGAACTTGCACATTAAACTATTAAATCTCTGCGGGGTCCCCTTTAAGTGGAACAGCCAGCAGTAAGGATCCTTTGTCCGGACACCAGCCTCTAGTGCAGCTACGCTTCCTCTGGGGGTCTCCAAGAGCAGTTGGCTCAGAGCCAAGCCCTGCTCCTCCCGCTTTGCTGACCAGCCGCTCCAGATACCTCAATGCAAACACAGCGCCCCCCCCCGCCCATAACGGCAGTGCATTTTATCGGCACCGTGCACATCTGTATATGTAGTAATTTTACTCGCTTGAATAGTTTTGGTCATGTTTTCGCACTGCACATGTCTATAAAGTAAAATGGTATTATAGCGAGCGCTCTAAAAATAGCAGCTGTAACACTCAACGTAACCACAGTAAACCTCCAAATAACAAGAAGTAAAATAAAGTGCAGCGCTAATATGTAGTCATTAGGATAAATAAATGAATAAATATATAAATAAATCATGAACATAAGTGGTGAGTAAATAATAGTTCATCCAATGAAGGAATAAACTTCAAACAGCACAGGTGGATGATCTCTTCAACAGCAGATTTCTAAATACAGTAAACTTGTGACTGGAACCAATGGAAAAAATGCGCACTCACCGAAAGCGCATAGGTAATGCGCATATAAATATATAACTGTCACAATCATGCACACAGGGAGAGGCGCGGTTCTCCAAACTTCTGCATTTTGGTATTTCTCTTAAATTCCAAATTAGTCTCCCTCCTCCAATTTCCCCCCTCCCTCAGGAATGCGTTCAGCGTACCTTGCGAAGGGGCTGTCTATACAATCCTCTTGCCAAATAATGTATTGGCTTGTCTGTTGTAAGAAGATACCAGTTGATTTTGGGTAGAAATAAGCAGTTATGCTTTGTGTGTAGACAGAGAAGTGAGGACCTTCTGCGTTTTAACATCTAGCAGACAGAGAGCAAAGGAGAATCTCGCTGTAACAACGAAACCGAGTGCGAGACCAGAAATCCCTTTTTAAGCTCATCAGACTTGAAACTGCTTAACCCAAGGCGTTTTGGCAAGTACTTATTTACCTAAACTTCTTTCTGTTATCTATTTGCTGTGCTCTGTATATATATTACATCTTTTTTCTGTAAATATTTCTACTGCACCCCTTTGACCTTTTAGTAATAAATCTTACTTTCTGAAAGTGTTGAACTGTTTCTATAGCTCTTGAATGTAACTTCCGAATCCCTGCCGCTGAAGAGCGCTACTATGAGTGCTTAACCTTCTGTATAACCTGTCTGTGGAGATAGCGGTATTCCGACGATTAACCAGTCATCCTAGTGTATTGCTGAGTTACCTTTTTCTCTGTACAAAAAGGAGGTGGTGGCAGTATGAAGAGTTAATTGTGTAATTAACCTGACCCAGTAACAAACACTCCCAGGCTGTAGGTGCGTCGATTGTGGTCCAATTAGCTGGAAAATCAGTGTGCAGGGTGCAGCTGGGCGGGGCATTGTTACGCAGGTGACATCGCGGTGTTGGATTGGCTAGTCCTTCGGTCACGAGTTTGGTGAGAAGATCAGGGGTCTGACGCCGTGCCCTTCACAATAACCACCAAGGATCTCTGAGATGGGCGGATGGTGAGCTTCCTTATACGTTATGGTCATCAAGCCTGGGGCAGTATGGAAATCCTTAAGGATAGATGGGTGCTGAGCCTTGGTACAGGGCTCCCTCCTCTGGATACTGGATACAGTGGGGATTATCTGAGATCAGCATCTGGAATTTGGGACTGTATGAAGCTTGATAGGGTATCTCTAATAATCTTTCCAGCAACATGCCCAATTATTCCGCCTGAATCCTGTATACACAACCAGACCTGCAGCGCGACCAGCATCCAGAGGAAGGAGCCCTGTACCCAGGCTGAGCACCCATCTATCCTTAAGGGGACCTCTGGACCCAGCAGATTTCCATACTGCCCCAGGCTTGATGACCATAACGTAGAAGGAAGCTCACCATTCGCCCATCTCAGAGATCCTTGGTGGTTATATATTTATATGCGCATTACCTATGCGCTTTCGGTGAGTGCGCATTTTTTCCATTGGTTCCAGTCACAAGTTTATTTAGAAATCTGCTGTTGAAGAGATCATCCACCTGTGCTATTTGAACTTTATTCCTTCATTGGATGAACTATTATTTACTCACCACTTATGCTCATGATTTATTTATTCATCCTTATGACTACATATTAGCGCTGCACTTTATTTTACTTACTATTTATAAGGTTGCAACTAATGGAGACGTTTCATATTTCCTTATTATGGTTCTCCAAAACATAGAAATGCATCCAAAACCTGGTATAGGGTGTACAACATGGGAATGAGTGAAAAAGATTGAGTGAGTGGCAGAAGATTGGCTGAACAAGGGGACCGGCTGAACAAGGGGACCAATAAGCCAGGGTTTTACTCAACACAGGGCATTTGCCAAGGTTAATTAAAGCTTCAAAAAACCATCACCAAAGCATCAAAAACACATCAAAAAAGTATGTTGAAGTGGCAAGCACTTTAATGTGTGTTAAAGCAGTAGTAAACCACAGGAAAGGAGGGAGAAAAAAAAAGGAAAAAAAAAAAAGTCCCCTGCATAGTAGCACACTATGTAAAAAACTTTGCTTAAAAACTAAGCCCTCGAGCGCTCACCGCTGTAGAGGCCGCCATCTTCACCCGTCTTCCTTCCGGGTTTGCGAGCTCTGGCCATCTGACAGGTCAGGCCGCGGTTATGTCACTCCCATGCATGCGCACAGAAGTTCCTTCAGAGAACATGCGCGGGACTAAAAAAGGAGATTATCTCCTAAACATGTACCTGCAGGTAAAATTAAAATAACGGAGTTTACCAGGGGCGGACTGACCATTTGGAAACTCGGGCACTGCCCGAGGTCAATAGGGGGCCCCATGAGATGCCCCTGGTACCTTTTTTCATAGGCTTTTTTGAGTTTGGGCAAGGACACAGGGGCCCCATGATCCCCTATTGCCCGGGGGCCCCATGAGTTGTCAGTCCGCCCCTGGAGTTTACTACCACTTTAAAGCCAAAGAAAGTATAAAATGAGCCCTAAGCGTATTTGCGTGCGTGTCTCTCTTTGCACACCTCGACATGACCCACTGCATCACAACACTGCTGCAGTAATAAAAAAAAGAAAAAGTCAGTGCCCACTGGTGGCTATGCTTTGAGCTGATCTTGCTATTGTGAACAAGCCCTTAAAGTGATAGAAAAGCCCTAAAAAGGTTTCCTGCTCCCTCCTCCTACCTATCCTGCTCAACAACTTGGGCTCTGGAGCAGGGGCGGACTGACCATATGGAAACTTGGGCACTGCCCGAGGGCCCGGGGTCAGTAGGGGGCCCCATGAGATGCCCCTGGTACCATTTTCATAGGCTTTTTTGAGTTTGGGCAAGGACACAGGGGCCCCATGATCCCCTATTGCCGGGGGGCCCCATGAGTTGTCAGTCGCTCCCTGCTCTGGAAGGTTCTACCCCCCTTCACGACCAGGACATTTTTTCCTAATTAGCACTGCGCTACTTAATTGCTCAGACATGCAACGCTGTACCCAAACAAAATGAATATCATTTTTTTCACACAAATAGAGCTTTCTTTTGGTGGCATTTTGTGTCGTCTTTAGTAAAAAACAAAAAAAAAACCCCAATAAGTGTATACTTAATGGCTTGCATGAATGTTATAGCATCTACAAACTATGGTATAAATACTGGAATTTTTTTTTTCTATAGAAACAATTGAGTACTGTCCGTGATACTTTTTATATTTGCACTAACATACAATTTTGAGGACAAGCTTTCGGGGAATGTCCCCTTCTTCAAGGTCCCAGCAGTACTATTACAATGTTTTAGCAGAATGCTAG